>NC_045541.1:92468056-92498056 GCF_009769535.1 Thamnophis elegans
ATGACGAAGACACATATAATAAAAGTAATAAGCAACATACATTCATCATTCGGGAGGGGCGGCTATCCTTGTCCCCAGGCCTGACGGGCTAGCCAGTTCTTAAGGGCTGTGCGGAAGGCCTGGACGGTGGCGAGGGTACGAATCTCCACGGGGAGTTCGTTCCAAAGGGTCGGGGCTACTACTGAGAAGGCCCTCCTCCTTGTGGTTGCCAGCCGGCACTGGCTGGCCGATGGAATACGGAGGAGGCCCAACCTGTGAGATCTAATTGGTCGCAGGGAGGTAATTGGCAGAAGGCGGTCTCTCAAGTATCCAGATCCACTACCATGTAGGGCTTTATGGGTGACTAATAGCACCTTGAAGCGCATCCGGAGATCGACAGGTAGCCAACGCAGCTTGCGGAGGATAGGTGTTATGTGGGTGAACCGAGGTGCACCCACAATCACTCGCGCGGCCGCGTTCTGTACTAGCTGAAGTCGCCGGATGCTCCTCAAGGGCAGCCCCATGTAGAGCACATTGCAGTATTCCAGCCTAGAGGTCACAAGGGCCCGAGTGACTGTTGTGAGTGCCTCCCGATTCAGGTAGGGTCGCAACTGGCGCACCAGGCGAACCTGGGCGAATGCCCCCCTGGTCACAGCCGTCAGGTGGTGGTCAAACGATAGCTGTGGATCCAGGAGGACTCCCAAGTTGCGAACCCTCTCTGAGGGGTGTAAAATTTGACCCCCCAGCCTGAGTGATGGAATATTTGTCGAATCTTTGGGAGGAAAACACAACAGCCACTCGGTCTTTTCTGGGTTGAGCACAAGCTTGTTAACCCTCATCCAGTCCATAACGGCTTCAAGGCCTCGGTTCATCACGTCTGCCGCTTCATTGAGTTGGCACGGGGCGGACAGATACAACTGGGTATCGTCCGCATATTGATGGTATCTGATCCCGTGCCTACGGATGATCTCTCCCAGCGGTTTCATGTAGATGTTGAATAGTAGGGGGGATAAGACCGAGCCCTGAGGCACCCCATATGTTAGGGGCCTAGGGGACGATCTCTGCCCCCCCACCAACACCGACTGCGACCTGTCCGAGAGGTAGGAGGAGAACCACCGCAACACGGTGCCTCCCACTCCCACCTCCCAAAACTACTAGTTTTGTCTAGTAGTTAAGGCATCAGGTGGGCTAGAAAGTGGGAGACTATGAGTTTGAGCCTCTCCTTAGCCATAGAAGCCAGCTGGGTGATTTTTGAGCTAGTTATTCTCTCTCAGACCAACCCATCTAACCTGGTTGTTATTGTGTGGAAAATAAGAAGAGAAAAGAGTCTTATGGAATTATTTATAAAAATAAAGGCGAGATAGAAACAAATAATAAAATAAAAATAAATGATCATTCAGCAAATACAGTATAAATCTATGCATTTTCCACACTGAATCAAATGACTCTTAGTTCCAGTACTTATTATTTTCCTCTTCATTCATTGTGAATTTGTATGAAAGTCATAGATGAGCAAAATAAGAACATTGTTGCCCCATCCTCAACTTCTTGTCCTCCATTTGTGGGTCTGCAGAAAAGAAGGAGGAAATGGCATTGCTTTTACCTCCTGAAGAATAAAAAAAATCTAAAATAAAAAATCTAAAATAACCTTTGATAGAGACTGTCCAATTATCTGAATTTTTCTAGAATCTTCACTTTGAAGTGGTGGTGAGAAATTTGTCTATGTCTCCCGTATATCCGGTTCCCATTTTCATATTTTCAGTAGCATTTCTCTTTTTAAGCAAGCTTAAAATAATCCTCCAATTATCAAATGTGTATAGAATAAGAACTTTTTCTTTCTTTGAAGTAAATGTGCTCTATATCCTTTTATAGTCAAACAGTTACCAACATGAGGCGCGCGCACACACACACAAACACACATATATAAAGAAAAATAGAGAGAGAGAGAGAGAGAGAGCGAGAGCGAGAGAGAGAGATCATATGTAAATCTATAACCATTGTATAGTTTCAAAGAGTTATTTTTTCTTTTTTCTGGAATTAAAGTGTCACTAAATTTCTGCAAAAGAATAAATAGCATTTGCTATTTTGACTTTGTTTCTCAAAAGATGACTGTTAATGGGATGCAATGCCCACACATTGCATTTATAATGAAGCTAAAATATGTTATTTGCAAGTATCAATCTGTTCTGTAGTCTAAATAGCTTTTACTGATATTAATTTAAACTTCTGATAGGCACAAACATGAATTTAAACTTTTTGATTAAGTTGAAAATAAATTACTGCACTTTCAAAATTTAAAAATAATCACAAAATTCTCTTTTAATCCTTGAAAGAAGCATTTGACATATTTCGTTTAAATTGTTCAACCACCCACAGGCACTACTGCCTCTGACTCTTGAATTTAGAATAAATGTTATGGAGTTAAAGCAGCAAAGTGAAAGAGTGTGCTTGATAGATTCTCTGAGTAATTTCAACACCCACAGGTATTATTTGTAAGAAAACAATCACGCTGAGTCGTCAGCTGGTTAGAGAGAGCAGAGTAGTCCATCTTCACCTGACATGCTATCTGTTCTGTCAACACTGGGTGCGCCTGGCTTGCCACCTACTCCTCCCAAAAGAAAGCTCACAAGAAGAAGTTTGTGTATATGGACAATAGTGTATACAGTATATCTGAACAGTATAGAAGCTGCATTGTAACTGAGGGAAGGAAAGGCAATTGGAAAAACTGTCTGAGGACTGATGAGCATTTTGCACCTTCTGCTTTAATTAGTGTTACCTAGTGTGAAGTACTATTCAAGTACACTATTTCTGAACTCTGAAAACAAATTAATTACGGGAAGGAAGGTGCCAAATGAAATAAGTTCAGTGTTTCTATTCCTTTGAGTAATTGTTTTTGTCTTAAATATGCAACAATTTAATGGTAATTTAAAACTTTAAAAGGGAGCTCTTCTAGAGAGCATTTGTAGAGGCTCACTTCAGATGTCTTTTAGAGTTTAGGTTTGTCTATACTGAGTACTGGTTTTATTCTATAGCATTTTCATTGTTATTATTTTTCTTTATATTACGAGCACATGAGAATCTGTGTTTGATTGCAGGAAGGTATAAATGTGATACGTAAATAGATCAATAAATCAACATTCTAGTAATTACAAAAAATGGTTTAATGTGTGAATTTGGGCTACAGATGTCAGCAATTTGGAACTGTCGTCATGTAAATCAGTGGCATTTACTTGATATTTAATAAAATTTTAGCATAACATGTATACCTTGAATTATAATCTATGGATGAGACTCTAGAAAGAGTGCAGAGAAGCGAAACAAAGATGATTAGGGGACTGGAGGCTAAAACATATAAAGAAGGGTTCCTGTAACTGGGTATGTCTAGTTTAATGAAAAGAAGGACAAAGGCTGACATGATAGCAGTGTTCTGATATCTCAGGGGTTGCCACAAAGAAGAGGGATTCAAGCTATTCTCCAAAGCACCTGAGGGAGGACAAGAAGCAATGGGTAGAAACTAATCAAGGACAGAAGCAGCCTAGAACTAAGAAAAAACTCCCTGACAGTTAGAACAATTAATCAGTGGAACAATTTGCCTTCAGAAGTTGTGAATGCTCCAACACTGGAAGTTTTAAAGAAGATGTTGATAATCATTTGTCTGACGTGGTGTAGGGTTTCCTGTCTAGACAGGAGGTTGGACTAGAAGACCTCCAAAGTCCCTTCCAACTCAGTTATTCTATTCTAAATTGATAATGGAGATTAATGGAGATTGTAGATATACTGTTGTTTTGTTTAACTGCCCCATTGAACTTACATGTATGGATGTGACTGTATTCCAGGCAAGTATAATGTGGATTGGGCCTGGAGAAATGTGCTTCCAGTCCATCCCTATCCGTCCTTTAGCCTGGTGACTCTTATCCCAATCTATGTTACAGGAATGGGGAAAATTGAAGGCAGGAATGCTATGAATATAGTGTCTTGAGCCATATATGGTTTTGTTAGTTTGACTGTCCCTGTCACCAAAGATAGCTGGGAAAAGGAAATCCTGTTTTGGATGTTGAGAGTTTAAATGTGTTGGAGTGTATGAAGTTAAGAAAGAAGTGAGAAAGTGAGAAGACAAAGTTAGGTTGTAAATGTGAGAGAAAAATTTAGATAGGTTAAACTAGAGTGAATGGCAAAGAAGTTAGAAAGTTTATTATCCTACACCAAAATGAAAGTGTTCTTAACTGAAATGAACTGTGATTCTAATTCACATAATGATTTCAAAGATTTTAATGTGACTGATAAATCTAAGTGAAACGATTGTTGGACACTTACAAAAAATGTGACAACTTTAACAATTTGAAGGAAGGTTCTTCGTTTGCACTCCAATGCACTATAAAGCAGCTATTTTAAATACTTTGTACAGTGGTAATTGTTATAGCCTTTAGATAAGCATGCTACATAAATAGATTTATAATATTTAATAACCATATGAAATTTTATAAGGTACGAAATGTAGTCATGTATTGAATCTCATCTTTCCCTATAGTATACAAAATCCATCCAAAATCTACCCTAATTCACATTCCATGGTGATATCCTCTTATTTTTTTATTAAAAAGGGGCTATGTACTGTTCTGATATGAATGATAGATGGGTGGGACTCCAAAAATTAAAATTGAATTTTTGCATCCAGGAAATCCTATATAGAAATATATATTTCACTTGAAGAATCAAGTACATGGTTTGAATCTGCTCTTGGTACACATTTTATGATACAGTAAACCTCAGGTGATGATGATGCAACAAATGCCTTTTTTCACCCATAGATAATGTGACAGTTATACCCAATTTGGAACTGTCAAAATAAGTCACACTAATCCAGCCTTCATCTGTAAATTGAATTTTTTAATATGCTTTATTTGAGACTTCATTTAAAATTAGTCTGGAAATTCAGTTAGTGGAAAAATTACTATGAAATGCTGTTAAACTGCCCTTTAGAGTTTGGAAAATAGATTAAATTGGCAATAATACTAGCTTCTGCCACTGTTTATCTGCTGCCAGTATAAGAAAACAATATATGACCTATACTGTGAGGAATACCATTAATCACATTATCGCTCATGGACAGTGATTGGCAACAAATAGCATAGTGTATGCCCTGTTGTTTTCCTTTACTTCTCTATTACAGTGCTGCTGCAGCTATATAATATTTTAAGGAGGTCTGAGGCAAATATTTGAAAAGTTATTGAACTAAATTTTGAGGATGTTCTGGAATGAAAAAGTATAATGATTATGGACAGACCCAGTTAGATATGCATTATGTCATCCTTCTGAAAGCATAATGTTGTTACCTCATTGTTACCAAGACCTAAGCTGGTTCTCCCTAAATAAGTGTTTGTTTTTTCTTTGGCTGAGAGGCGTTATTCCTACTATTCAGCAAATTAAGTTGTATTCTTGGACAGCAGTTGTTTGAATACAAAGTAGCATTAAAATGTTGAAGGATAGCATTGTATGTTACGCATCCAACAAGGATTCCCTTAGCTAGACTGTTAGAATATTGGCAGAATATTATATTTCCATTGAAATAAGATTTAACAGGAACATGAAAGGCTTATGTGTAGAGAATGTTGGAGTTGCACCAAGTTTCCTCAGGCGAGCCTTATTTCTATTTGGTTCAGTTTGGACAATAAACTAAAACTATTCTTGGGAACATGAGAACTGAAAGCATAATTAAGGTAATAATACATTCATAAGCACAGATAACTTTATTGCATGAAATATGTAATATCATAATTATGATACGCAGCAAGGTAATAAATATTTGAGAGTGTTTGCAAAGTGCAAATATTTGATTAATGTGAGACTTCACTACTGTTAGTTTTTGCAGTTTTTGTATTAGCATACTCCTCCAGGTATGTTGTTCTGTCTACTAGAACTGTTTTATGATATAATTAAATTTAAATTACCATGTATATTTAAAATAAGTTTTAGAAATGGTTGACAAAGCAAATGGAATTTAGCCACACACTACTGATAATATCTATCAATCAATAAAAATGGTGTTTTCTATATTTTTTTTTTAAAAAGCCACTTTTAGAAAATAATATAAATTAGTTTTCAAATTTTTACTCACTTCAAAATATAAAATTATTTCAGATTTTTCACTGGATTAATCACTTCTAAAAAAAACTATAGGCATTTTATTCTTTCCCCTTGGTGCAAAATTATTGTTTATACTAAATTTAGTTTTCACAGATTATTTTAAATAAATTGTACATGTAGGAGAAAAACTGTGTTGAAAGATATTTTTCTTTAAGGTAGACTTTTATTTTATTCATTCAACATCTTATAAATAGATTATACACACACACACACACACACACACACACTGTGTATGTATGTATGTATGTATGTATGTATGTATGTATGTATGTATGTAATGGTTGTTTGTTCAAAATCGCTAATCTCTGAAAGTTCTTCACCGATTGCTTTGAAATTTTGACACAATGTTGCATTCAAATACACGAATGTTTTTATATACGTATATTATATAGATGTCACACCTGTGACAGGTAAAAAATATGATTTTTTGTAAAAACATGATTTTTTGAAAACCAGCGCCTCTGGTGGACGTAAAAGCAACATACGCTATACTAAATATTTCATGATTCCATTTCCATTTCAATGTCTCCGATTGCATTGTTATATTGAATTTTCATAGATTTCGATTTATTTTCATTTTGATTTAATTATTTTGTGTGACATTGCGTTGGAATTGAGTTGTGTCGTTTACCATAGTGTTCATTTAGTGAGTATAGTATATTCGGAACAGTTTGGCCTCTCTCCAGCTTCGTCCCTACTGTCCCCTTATGTGTGGCTGGGCTGCGCCCGCACCCTTTCCCCTTTCCGCCCCTCCTCTGATCAGCTTCAGCCATTTCCGCCAAGGGGAACCTAAGCCCTTCGGCCTCCCCTTCCCCTCTCTCTCCTCCCCTCCCATCGGCCTTTGCTGTCTGTGGCGGGGTTCTTCCTTTTAACTGCCAGTGGGGGTTTGAGCTCACATTGCTCCTGGAAACACGAAGCCTGAAGATGACGAATGAGACTTTGTCGAAACGTCGCCAAGACACTTCTAATTTTACGCAGGAGAAAACCTGAATAACCAAAGACCTACACACTAACACCCGCGAAAACCTCAGAAAACATATATATATATATATATATATATATATATATTTTCTGAGGTTTTTGCGGGTGTTAGTATGTAGGTCTCTAGTTGTTCGGGTTTTCTCCCGCGTAGAATTGGAGATGTCTTGGCGACGTTTCGACGAAGTCACATTCGTCATCTTCAGGCTGCTGCTGACTACTTCAGGTTTGGTGTTTCCAGGAGTAGTGTGGGATCTTGGCTGTTTGTTCCTTATAACTGCTGGTAGGGGATTAAATTTTAACTGCCAGTAGGGGATTAAGTTTTAACTGCCAGTAGGGGATTAAAACTGATTGAATGGGGGCTTGGGTGTGTCTTGATTAGGTGGAAGTGTGTCATTATTTGGTGGAGGGGTGTTCTGTTCTGATTGTTTGGGGGGTTTTGTTTCCTGTGAGGGTAGGAGGGGTTTTGAAGAGGCTGATTGTGCTTTAGCAGTCTGGCTTCTGGTTCTGGGTCGTGCCTCCTCATCAGTTTGTGTTTTTGGTTGTTTTCTTTGTGGATGTTTTTTGGTAGTATTCTGTGTGGCTATTGTGAGTGTGGGCCTGGTCTCATTCTTCATGTTTGGGATTCGTTTGTTAATGAGGGCGGGTTTCCAAAGGGCTGGCAGGCGGGAGGTGTCATCTCACCTGTTCATGCTATGTGGGTGTTTTTCTATTTCGATTGCTTCCCTGATTATACCGTTGTTGAAGTGTTTGGCCTTGGCGATGGTTCTTGTCTTATTGAAGTCAATTTTATGTTCCCAGAGATTCCCAGAGAAAAATCATCCAGATGTCCCAAGCTCTATGGTCTACCCAAGATACACAAAGAAGGAACTCCACTTAGACCAATAGTCAGCTCCATAGGCTCACCTTTACAAAATCTAGCCAAATTTCTTGCCAAACAACTACAGCCCTATGCAGATTCCATCACCTCACATGTAAAAAACTCTTTCCACTTCATAGAAATCATAAAGAAACAAAACTTACAGCCCAGTGACCTACTTGTGAGCTTTGATGTCGTATCACTCTTCACCCAAGTATCAATCAAAGAAGCCTTAACAGCTATCCAAAACAAATACAACCCCCCCAACACATCCTGGATCTAACCAACCACTGCCTATCTAACACATACTTTATTCACAATGGACAAAGATACAAACAGATGGAAGGAGCACCCATGGGATCACACCTCTCACCTGTCATTGCCAACCTCTACATGGAAAACTTTGAAACCCAAGCTCTAGAAAAATCTGATCACAAACCTAAACTCTGGCTCAGATATGTAGACGACACTTTCATAATCTGGCCACATGGGAAAGAACAACTGGACATCTTCCTTACACACCTCAACAGCCTACACCCCAAAATACAGTTCACCATGGAAACAGAAGTAAACAACCAACTCCCCTTCCTGGACGTCTTAGTCTACAGGAAATCTAACGGCTCCCTAGGACACACCATCTACCAGAAGAAAACACACACTAACCGCTATCTGCACGCACTCTCACACCACCACCCAGCCCAGATCAATTCCGTAGCCAAGACACTCATCTCCAGAACAAAACGCCTAGCTGATGAACAACACCTAAAAACCGAACTACACACTCTCACCAACGTACTGACATCCAATGGATTCCAAAGAAATAAGATCACCAACCTAATCCAAAAAGAAACCCCCACTAAAGTCCAGGTCAGAGAACAAGAAAATGGAAAAGCCCTCCTCCCATACATAAAAGGCACCACAGACAAAATCAGCAAAATCCTCCGCAAATACAACATCAAGACAGCATTCTGCACAGACTGGAAAATATCCACCATCCTAAGAAACCCCAAAGACAAAATTGAATTAGAAAATCAAGGAGTATATGAAATCCCATGCACTACTTGCCCCGCCACATACATCGGACAGACCAACAGAAGAATAAGTGCACGCATTGAAGAACACAAAAATGCAATCAAAAAAGAAGAACCAACTTCTTCCCTGGTCCAACACCTCAAAGCCACAGGACATAAAATTGACTTCAATAAGACAAGAACCATCGCCAAGGCCGAACACTTCAACAACCGTATAATCAGGGAAGCAATCGAAATAGAAAAACACCCACATAGCATGAACAGGCGAGACGACACCTCCCGCCTGCCAGCCCTTTGGAAACCCGCCCTCATTAACAAACGAATCCCAAACATGAAGAATGAGACCAGGCCCACACTCACAATAGCCACACAGAATACTACCAAAAAACATCCACAAAGAAAACAACCAAAAACACAAACTGATGAGGAGGCACAACCCAGAACCAGAAGCCAGACTGCTAAAGCACAATCAGCCTCTTCAAAACCCCTCCTACCCTCACAGGAAACAAAAACCCCCAAACAATCAGAACAGAACACCCCTCCACCAAATAATGACACACTTCCACCTAATCAAGACACACTCAAGCCCCCATTCAATCAGTTTTAATCCCCTACTGGCAGTTAAAACTTAATCCCCTACTGGCAGTTATAAGGAACAAACAGCCAAGATCCCACACTACTCCTGGAAACACCAAACCTGAAGTAGTCAGCAGCAGCCTGAAGATGACGAATGTGACTTCGTCGAAACGTCGCCAAGACATCTCCAATTCTACGCGGGAGAAAACCCGAACAACTAGAGACCTATATATATATCCATATCCATATCCATATCCATATCCATATCCATATCCATATCCATATCCATATCCATATCCATATCCATATCCATATCCATATCTATCTATCTATCTATCTATCTATCTATCTATCTATCTATCTAAATATCTATCTATCTATCTATCTATCTATCTATCTATCTATCTATCTATCTATCTATCTATCTATCTATCTATCTATCTATCTATCTATCTATCTATCTATCTATCTATCTATCTATCTATCTATCTATAGACCCGAACAACTAGAGACCTACATATATATATATATGTATGTATATATACAAATATATATATTTATACAAATAAAATACACACACACACACACACACACACACACACACACACACACACACAGTGTCACAACCCCTGGTATGCCCTAATTATGGGAGGAAGCTAGCTGCTTCCATTCTCTGTCCATCGGCTCGTCACAAGAGACCATCCAGACAGAAAGCCCAATATTTTTACTGTGCAAATGCAACACACACACACACACACACACACACACACACATACATTTGGCTTTGTTGCTGTAAGCGGGTTGGTTGACTGTGTTGTTAAATCTTGATTAGTTGATGTAAACTATATATAGTTGCATTTGTGAGCCAATAGACAGAAAAGCGAAGCAGTATGCTCCCTCCCATATTTGGGCATACCAGGGGTTGTGACACAATACACACACACACACACACACACACACACACACACACACACACACACTGTTTATATGTATATATATCACCTGCAATCATGGTTTTA
Source organism: Thamnophis elegans (assembly GCF_009769535.1). Lineage (NCBI taxonomy): Eukaryota > Metazoa > Chordata > Lepidosauria > Squamata > Natricidae > Thamnophis > Thamnophis elegans. Next base: position 92,478,643 of record NC_045541.1, read on the forward strand.
ATTATGAAAATTTTTATATATGTAAGTAGGGAGTATGTTTGTGTTTATTGTAGTTAATAAACACAATATGAAATGAAAACGGACAAAGGAAGAAATGGTGGGAGATAGGGGATGAGCCGTTCTGGAAGAAAAGTGATTGCAAATTTGAGGCCTATCTGCCTTTCAGATCTCCTTTTTTTATTTCAGGAACTAAATAACCATGACTTTGGGAGATTAGGTTCTGGCTGCAGCTTCTGAATGCCAGACTAATCTACAATAAATACCTCCTCATCTGTATCCTGATCTTCGATGAGTGTAGACCTGACCTGTATCACCAACATCTGGATGGTTGAGGAATGGGATATTTCCCTTTTGAAAATGTGCCCATCTAGGCTTTAGATTTGGTGTCAGCTATGTTCACATGCTAAGGAAGAAGTATTTCTTCTTATTATAGTAGTTCTGTTCTGTAGATAACCGGATCTGAGGCTTTGTACCACTTTTCCTGCTGTGCAGCAACATACTATACTGCTGGATTCATTGCTTGTTTGTCAGCAGATTTCTGTTTTCTTTTGATGCTGGAGAACTTCGATCTGTATTCATGGGGAAAGAGCTCAAAGGTAGATAATGAATTGAAGGACTCCATGTCTGTGTGCTTGTTGTAGGTTACGAAGGGTTCAGCTCATGTTGGGGGCAAAATGTTAGATTTGGTTTTTGTCTCTGGGCAGATGAAATATGATCTGAGGATGGAGAAAATTAACATTAGTCTCTTGTCATGTCAGATCACTCTTTGGTTGCCACAAAATGCCACTAATCTCTATAAAATTACCCCAAATTTGATGGATCTACTAAGAGGCTCCTGAGGAGCCTTCCAGAGGCGGTGGTAGGCAGTTCTTTCAAGATTCTGATTGATCTCTGGAATATGAAAGTGCTGCAGCTCTTGATAAGACTAAACCTAGTGACCTTTTTCCTGCACTGTGATCTGTGAGGAATGTTCTTAGTATACGGATGTTTGCAGTTCAGAGATTTTCTTGGACTTATGGCTTCTGCTGAAAAAGAAAATGGAAACCATGGCCAGGTGGATATTTGCATAATTTTATTTTGTGTGCTAACTGCAGCCTTTCCTGTATTGAGACATTTGGAGCCAGTTTGACTGAACTCGCATATAAGCCATACTAAGTAAAAAAAATAAGGAAAATAAGGAAATGAATAGTGAATAAAAATAAGGAAATTGAATTTCATGCATGCTGTTGAAGTGTGAATATGCCTGTTTTAAAGAACATGTGTGCATTCTCAGTGCAAATTCAGATACTCCATTTCCTTACCTTTTTGTAATTGCATCATAAAATTGCAGCAGCTATGCGATAAAAATATTGCATATTCACCAAATGTTGAACCTTGTTTCAACATGTGCCTCTTTATCTTATTTAAGAAAATACTTTGTGAAGTAAAACTTTAATTTTCCCAGATCTTCCTTCCTTCCTTCCTTCCTTCCTTCCTTCCTTCCTTCCTTCCTTCCTTCCTTCCTTCTTCTTTCCTTAAGGTGGCAGGGATATTGATCCCCCCACATCAGTTTCTCTACCATTTCCTGCTGGGTGAAATGAGGGTTACTTCCCTTATGCACTATTTAATTTGCAATCCATATAGATTGTATTGCACTGATCAAAGCAAGATGGAAAGTACATTATACACTGCACATAATGCATACTGCAAACAGCAAATTGGGTCATAATCACAGCATGGATAACTGATGCATATGTGATTTGCTTCATAATGGTTACAGCTGGAGTACTAATTATAATTTTAGAAGCAGACACCTTGCCATAGCCCCATAAGAAAATGCAGTGACAGCTGAGATTCAAGGGTCATGTTCAGGCCTGTTTGGGGTTTTTTTGCAAAAAATGAAACATTATCAAGAACAGTCTGAAGCCAAATTCCTCAGGCTACTTGGTTATTGGATTAAAGTGCTATGATGAATTTATTGTTCTCTTTTTAAGTGTACATGTAGACAACTAGATGAAAACTGCTTGTAAGACAGAATTTCAATAGAGCTGCAAAAAGGAGAATTTCCTTAATGCCATACACTTTGAGAAGAATCTCTTTTAGATATTTTATACAACTTACTTATAAACTTTGTAAATTCATTTGGCATATGGACTGGATATTTTTGCTGAAATTTCTGTTCTAACTTAATAGCATTTCATGTGTTAAAGAATTTCAACATGGCCAGTATATTTATTTGAGCCATTTTATTTATAAAAGCCTGCAGCAGAAAAGCATAGCACTCCTGGATTGAACTTGTATATTTAATTCCCATCTTTAAATGACCCATAGGCAAGGGGCTTTCATGTTCTCCTGAAGCCCACCAGTACAGTTTGTTTATTTATTTGATTCGTGTGGCCATCCATCTCACCTGACTGATTCTGGTTGATGTACAGCAATTTAAAACAACCCAACAAAAAGGTTAAAAATCAATATAAAAACATATAAAACTTCAGAAACCACTTAGAAAACTGAAATAAACAACCCAAATGGTCACATCCTATTTGAAAATGAACATTTTTATGATAAGTAATAAGTAAGGTAACATATCTATCTGTTAAGGAAAGCTGGATTCCATAATTTTTTTAGGTGTTACCCTAAATTGATTTGACTTCAAATCAATATATATATATACATACATACATACATACATACATACATACATACATACATACATACATACATACATACATTATATATATATTTTATTTATTAGCACAAATAAAAAACTATATATATAGCATATATAGCATAAATATAACATACATGTATGTATGTATGTATGTATGTGTGTGTATATATATATATATATATATATATTGCATTCTTAAGCTTTAGATATATTTTACCGCCAAATTACATAACATGAAACTTCTCTCAATAGTTAGTCAACCTGCCCTACATGCAATCTGCTAATCAGTTAGAATATTTTCACTTTTAATCCATCCATTAATTTCCATTGAAGATGCCTACTATATGCCTTTCTGAATGTGTTTAATAGGCTAATTGGATGGTAGTTGCAAGGAGAAGAATTTAATCCCTTCTTATAGATGGGGACAATGATAGCTAAGCCGCAGTCATTGGTAGCTCAGGCTGTTTGATCTATAAGAGGCTTGCTAAAATTGGGGCCCACCAGTCACCATTCCTTTTTATCAGGTCAGAGAGAATATAATCTCTGCCTGGGGCCTTCCCCATTTTCAGACCAAAGCAAGATAATTAATTTAAGATCATGAGTGCAAAAGAAGCTGGAAAAATAGGAGACAAAATAGGAGCAAATAAGATGGAGAAAGTATTTTGGGACATCTCCTCCCAATGATTACAAACACCACAATTGCCGCTATTTCCATTTTCTTGGGTACTGTTTCAAAGACAGGAAACTTATTCTTAAAATTGCAAAAATATAGCAAAGCATTAGAAACTAAAGAAAACTAACCCTATCTCTTAGTGGCTTATATGCCCTAGGTTTCCAATTAAAAATAATTAAAATAGCTTAAGCTTCAGGGCTTAAATGTTCACATAGATATACACATACAATTTAGACTTACAAAAGAAGCAGTCTATCTTCCATCTAGTTACCTGAAAGGGAGGAGGAGGAGGAGGAGGAGGAGGAAGAGGAGGAGGAGAAAATATTGTGTGTTCTGAGCTAATTGGCAATAAAAATCAACCCTATTATGAAATGAATCTCTGAATTCTAATCAACTGGTGCAAATATTAATATATAATAGACCAGTGCTTATAGATATTTATTCTGTTACCTTGCATGTTAAAATTAGAGAACTACAACAGGGAGGAAGAAATAGTTGGAAGAAAGATACATTTTTAATGAAAAATGTTGGTAAGGAATCACCCCTACTTTTAATTTAGAAAAATATTTGAAACATAATTGAGTAATGTAGTGTTAATTTTATTTTTGGTAGAATAAAAAGATGGAGGAGATTACTAAAATATTTGTTTATGCTATGTAATCTGTAAAAAATATTTGTTACATTATTTCAGTTTGCACAAAAAAAATTACATTAAAAAAAATCACACCGGTAGTAAATTTATAAAATTTACTATATTTTACAGAGAAAGAAATTTCAGCTTGACATTACAGATAAATGATCCTGCCTTTACAGTATTTGCTATATTGCAGTCCAGATATTCAAATTGTCTGCTTACTTTCTCTGCAGGTAGATGTAGAGGAATTAGTAATAATTAAGAATAAAATCAACTTATATGAAAGCAATGTATTAAATAGTGTAATTAAAATGTAGTACTTGTGCTGAACCTTATAATTATTGTGGTTGCCAACATTATTAAAGTTTGTTAAAGAATTAGATAGTAAAAAAAAAGCAAAATGCAGACTTTTTGCTTTAAAACAAATAGACTTTTATGTATTGAACAACACATGCTTCTTTAAAAGAAAAGTAAAAGGCATTTAAAAACAATGTGCCAGTTCTGACATTTTCTGTCTTCTGACAACGATGGAAATCAGCCTAGTAATGTCTTGTCTAATTTGTGCTCTTCATTTTTATTTCTTTTCTCCTAACTGTCTGACTTTACACTTCCTGTCACACATCACACTCTTATACTCCTACCATACTTTTTAAAATGACTTTTCCCTTGTGTACTAATCTCTTTTCTTTAACTCAATTATACTATGTTCTTATCCTTTGTTTAATTTCCTCTTCGGTGATAAATCTTGCTGTGGTTATTTGCTTAAAACCATAATATAAAGAATGAATAACATTATAACATGTATGTGTTACATTGTTAAAATCTTAGAAAATAATTAGAGAAAAATATTATATAACAGAATTGCATCCTCCTCCAATCTGTCTGTTGTTAATTATTAACAAACAAGGAGAAATGTGTAGCAATGTATTTGAAAGTTAAGACTTGTATAAAATTATTTACGAATGTTTAGATATAAAAAGCACCATGCATATTTCTTTAAAAACAACCAAAACAATAAAAGCTATTTTGGACATTAAAAAAATCTAAAATTTATAAAGCCCTATATTTTCGACTGAAACCTTTCAGAATAAATATAGTTTATAAACATACGTTTATAAGTAAAGTGAGTGTTTTCAAGTCAGGGAAATTAGATTTCATAAGGGATAGCATTGATGGCACTATGAACTCTCCTAAAGCTGGTTAAGAAGAAGTTTGTAGTATCAAGGCCCCAATTAAAATTTTGTGGCCTTTTATCTCTGCCTCACACTTATGGATATGTATGTCTCAGTAGTGGGTTTCAAATTTTTTTAGAACCTCTTATGTAGGTGTGGCCTGCTTTGTGGGAGTGGCTTGGCACCCATGTGACTGGGTAGGAGTGGCTTGACAGCCATGTGACTGGGTGGGCTTGTAAAAACTTGTAAAATGTGGTGAAACTCACTTAACAACACTCTTGCTTAGCAACCAAAATGTTGGCTCAGAAACTCTGGCATTTGAAGCTTGCAAGTCTTAAAGCTGTCAACTTACAAGACCCTTGCACCCCTAATTCTTTAGAACCCCCCCCCCAGGGGTGTTCAAACTTGACAGCTTTAAGACTTGTGGACTTCAACTCCTAGAATTCCTCCTCCAGTGATGTTGGCTCAGGAACTCTGGCATTGAAGTGTGCAAGTCTTAAAGCTGTCAAGTTACAAGACTCTTGCACCCCTAACCCTTTGGAAAAAAACCCCAGGGGTGTTCAAACTTGACAGCTTTAAGACTAACTCCCAGAATAATTGGGAATGGAAGGATTTATAGTCCTTGCAGACAACTGGTAATTTGCATCCTTTTAGGCGGTCTTTGAAGCACTTGGAGGTTTATCTGTGTCCTCAGGGTCACCTGAGTAGTGCTCCTGTAGTCTGCAGTTTTTCTCTGGAAATCCATTCCTAGTCCCACACCATTCAAATTGTATAGCTAAAAGGCTGTAGAAATTATCAGTCATCCGGCTCTTGGTTGTCCCAAAAATGCTTTTTCTGGAGGCAAATGGATTTTCTTGGTATTTTTTAAAAATATGTTTCTTTTAAGACATTTGTGCTTGGAGTGAGGACTCACTGATTTATTCAATGATCCATTTGATTGTTTTCTTATTTATTTTGTGGTTTTCTTACAAATCTTCAACACCATAATTCAAAATTGTCAATACTTTTTTCTATTATGATTCTTCAAAATCCAACTTTTATTTTCATAGCAAAAATTATTGACTGTATGATTCTGGCTTTTATTGGTACAGACGATCATAATATGTATGTCAAAGCCTTCATTGCTATTCTTCCAAGTCCCAAGCTATTCACCATTTCAATATCTTCATTTTCAGTCTTAACACTAATTATAGTACTTTTTGTAGTTAATCTTGGTCTAATTGATCTTTAATCCTAGTCTTGTTTTTTAATTGGGCTTCTTAACTTTCATCAGTAAAGGCTGCAGAACATTTGTATAATTGATTGTTCGAATAGTATTATCACCATAGGGCAGGTTAATGATGTACCTTCCTCCAGTTTTAAAACCACACTCATCTTTCAATCCAGCTTCCCTGAAGACATATTTTGTACTCACTATGTATGAATAAACAAGGGGAAAGCATTTAGTCTTATTTCACTTCTTTAACAATCTGCACCCAGTCACTTTCACTATATTCATTATGGCTTCCTATCTAGGTTTTGCATAAGCACAATGAGATGTTTTGCAATCCCATTTTCCTAAGGAGATTCCCCAGCTTGACAGCTATTTCTATAATCAGTGAAGCATATATACACTTCTTTCTGATATTATTTGCCTTCTTAATTATCCAACATGCGCCACCAATAATGTTATGTTTTTCTCATCCTTTTCTAAAGCCAGCTTGAATGTCTGGCATCTCTCTTTTCATATAGAGCTCTAATCCAGGTTGGGTTATCCTAAATATAATTTTCTATTATCTGAAATTAAGAATATTTCATGGTGTCATCTCATATCTTTGCTACTATATGTAAACTGACCTCTTCCATTTTGCTGGCCACTGTCATCCTCTAGATTCACTGATTGGTTAGTTTGGTTAGAATTTTTGTACATTCTTTTTTGGCTTTCTGTAGGTATTCTATCTATCCCTGTAACCTTCTAACATAGTAATGTAAGAAATAGTGATTTAACTTCATCTACTAATATTATAAGCTCATAATAGGGAATATCTTCTAAAGTAACTTGGATGCTGACGTCTTACTGATATTATTCAGTTATTGCCTGCATTTTTCCCTAAGTACTCTCCTTACTATATCCTTCCTGTCTATGATAGCAATGCCAGTCCTTATTTGAGCATGCAATAGTCCAGATGTGGATCTACATACATTTGTTAAGGACATTACAGTGTTGGCAGTTTTATTTACAATCCCTTTTCTAATAAATAAATGTTGAATGAAGTCAACAGTATCACTTAGTAATCCACCATGAGCTGAAGATCTTGGTTACAGATAATTTTGCTTAAACTGAACTAAATTTGCTATTTAGGTGACAACCCACCCGACTGAAAGAGATCCTTCTGGAACTCTTCTTACTCACTGAAGCATTTGGTATCTTGCATTAATTCAGTCTTGTGGTTAAAGCACCAGGCTAGAAACTGGGAGGTTGTGAGTCCTAGTCCTACTTTACACACAAAGCCAGCTAACAAGCAATTGCAAATCATTTCTGAAAACTTGTCAAGAAAATGGCAGAAATTAGGATACAAAGGCAGCAAAAGAAAAAAAGAAAAAGAAAAGAAAAAGAAAAGAATTAAAGAAAATGACCAGCGTACTTTGTACCCTAAAGTAAAATTGTACCCTAAAAAAAATGAAACCTCTGAACAAAATAGAATGACAGTTCCAAAGCAAATGTTTTATTTCCCTCCATTGAAAAATTCTCATTTATTCCTGCTGTTTGCTTTTTTTCTTTTTACTCAGTTACCAATCCATACAGTAAAAGGTACTTTTAATCTATGATTACAAAAGCCTTTGGTGAGGAACTTTGTCAACAGCTTTTTGGAAGTCTAAAAATTGTATTGTATTGACAGAGTAATTCTTATCCACATAGCTGATAATCCTCTAAAAAGTGCTAGAAAACTGTTGAGACTAAAATTTTCTTTATGAGATTAATGCTGATTGTGAGAGTAGGTGAGAATCGGATAAAAGAGAGTTAAATAACTTGACAAGATGTAGCCCAATCCAGAAATATAGGCCATAGAAAGGAAATTTCCAATTTTTTCTTATTTGGCTTGTTATAAGTCTATCTGGGAACTTCTATAATTTTCAAGGTTATTATTTTATCCTGACTAGCATTAAATATGACGCTCTAAAATCCAGGCTCTTAAGGGGGCTGTGGGTGCCCACTTTTCAAGAGGCCATTATTCAACCCAAGCAGTCTGGATAGTTTTCATCCAGTTTCCAATTTTTGCTTTTTAGGGAAGGTTGTGGAGAAAGTAGTCATGCTGGAACTTCAAAGAATCATAGAACAAAGAACAACATCTATAAACTATGTAAAAGAGACAATCAGCTAACCCAAAAGAGAAAAAAAAGATTCCAGCACCTCTCCACTAGCAAAAAGCACCCAGATCAACATAGATTAACTTCAAGGTTAACTTCAGACCAACAATCAAGTAAACAATACTCCAATCGAGAAATTGCCAAAGAGCCATCAGTAAACAGCTCAACCAAAGAATCTTTAATACCACCCCCACCCACACAGATAGGCAAATCCCCAGAATATAAACTGACAGCAAACAGCACTCCTAGCACTGATGATGTTACCTAGTTAGGATAATAAAATGTCTGCAAGAAAACAAACAAGGTCAGAGACTACCAAGGCCTTGAAACTATCTAGATGAAATGAATTTTCTGTATCCTTTTTAGTTTGTTTAGGCCAGGATATGGCCAGTGCATTGATTGCACTGTTGGATGACCTACAGTGGAAAAGGGTTGGGATAGTATGTCTGTCCTATCTCTTCTTTGATACTAGTAATCATTCTGGGAGTTGAGGAGAGGCATTGTTCTGTGTTGGTTCTCCTTCATCTTTTAGGGCTAGTTCCAGTCAGCATTAACAGAAAGGGAGGGATCCAGTCCTCATCCCTACTTTGAGATGTTCCCTTAGAACAGGTATTAAACCAACCAGCCCATAATCTCCTAGTTTCCTTTGGATTCCTTCTGAAATGAAACATTGATTATTTTATAGTTTTCTAACACTGAACCTGATTTGAGAAATACTTTTTCTTGAACTCATTTTTATCAGGGATTTATTCAGAACATAATATGAAACTCCTTTGGTTGCCCTGACTTATACTAGAGGCAGTAACATTTCTCAGCATTTTTGGTACTATCAGCTATAGTATTCTCCTCGATTACTTGGCCTCATTAAAACAGTGCTTCTGATCCTTCCTATTGGATCATCTCCAGAAGATGTTGGTAGGATATGATTATTTGACATCGATCATTATGTCCCTTGGGGTTCAGTCTTGCCTTCTATACTTCTCTTTAGACAGTCAGGTTGATGTTAGCAATTGGGACATTATCTTTAAGTAGCCTGCTTTATTATCTGTTCCACCATCTTTCTGGGCATTATTAATCATCCATTGACTAGATGATCCTCTCCCCCCCCCCCCCAATTTTTGAAGAGGTGGAGTTCCTCTCCTCTTTTCTTGTTTTCTTTTCCCAATTCTCCAGGACTCCACAGAGATAATTGCCAGAGGTATGATACCTCCTCAGCTAATTACTTCATTATTCCAACGTGTATTTTATCAGAATAACTAACTTTTTAGATACATACTGATTGTATACTTCCCCTGTTGTGTTGATTGCAAATCTATGTTACTAATCACCATTTCTTTTGTATATAAAATTAGAGATTAAAAATAAAAGAAGTTGATCATTCTTTTTGATCATCTATTAAAATTTCTCCATATGGAAAAACAATGACTCACTATCTCCTTTGTCTTCTGCTATTCACAAATTTGAAGAAAGCCTTTTTACTGGATTTTGCCCCTGTGGATGGAAAACCTTGCAGTGGCCAGCAAGAGCTCTTACTTCCCTTTGTTTTCTTTTACGGCAGTTTGAGGAGTATTGCACCACCTCTCATTTCCAACTATAAAAGGAAAATACAGAGAGCACCAGTGTGTGGGTGTGTTCAGAGAAATATTTACAAGTTGTGTGCAAGAGCAGAAAGGAAGAATTTGCAGAGGAGGGAGTTGATCAGCTCAACAGGCAACTTAAAGAAAAGGAGGAGCTGGCTTGGACTTCAACAAACCAGCAATAGAAAGCTGAAAGGAAAAGCAGAGGCAAGAAATTTCCCCACTCCATCAACCATACTGAAGCTATAGTCAGCCAGCACCTAGTAGGTTACAGTACCCAGTACAGTACCTTCTCTTTGTCATCCTAACACAAACTGAAAAACTACCAAGCCAAAGCCTTAGCAGCAGTGTAGAACAGCAGCTGCCAACAACATAAGCCAATAAGACAGTGGCAAAAAAATGTCTAAAGACTTTGGGGAAAGTTCAAGCAACACAGAAGAATAAATTGTTTAGGAATGAGATATATTTAGCATGGGTATAATGTAAATTGGCCTAGGGTTAGTAATTTATAGTAAGGCAGAAAATAAGTTTATTAAGTGAAGAAGTAAAAAAAAGTTTATTTCTTTTTAAATAAAACCCTTCCTGGAAAACCAAATTGGAAGGAATGTCTCATATTCTCCTACAACCCTTAGACTATTTTTTGCCTTTTCCTTTCTGAACTCATTCAGGAAGCTGTATGTTTTTGAGCTGTAGCTCTGTGGACCACCTTAATAGTTAGCCCTTCCTTCCATTTCAATAAGTATCTAAGTCTCAACTCCTCAACTGGGCTGCTTGTAGCATTCTGGTGACTTCTGTCCTCTCTTACAAACAAATCTTTTTATTGAATATAGATGAGAAGAAACTAGTGACCATCCTTTCCTTCATGCTCTCTTGCTCTTTCATCTTTGCTTCTAAACAGAGCTACCTCCTATCTCCTTTTTTCCCAGGAATTTGGCAAATCACAAGTTTTTTTTCCTTTTCTCACTGGAAAGATAATTTTACTTCAACAATTCCATTGAACCAGAAACTAGAAGGATGTTACAATTGCTTCTGCTCCAGATATTCCATAGTACTAAAAAATGGAGAGAAAAAGTAGTGGTTCATCCTATTCTTAACCTCTATTTCATGTGGAGTGTCTACTGTAAGCATTTTGTCTTCCTTGCACAAAGGAGATTGGTTCTGGGTTTAGAAAATGCCATTTCCAAATTGCAAATTGCAATATGATTCCTTGTAGTGCTTCACTGATACCAGTATCATGTTTGGCCACTAGAATTAGCCAAGACTGCAGGGATTACGATATCTTTCTTTTTTATAAAACAAAAACCGAAATCTTGAATGTTTTCATATCTCAGTAACCGTCGTATTACTGTCTTGGAGTAGCAATAACAACTTATCAACCAAAAGGAAAATCAAGAACCAGCAAAACTGAAATAGACCAAAGCATGGTAAGCCAGAAAATAAGTTCATTAAACTTGAAGGAATGTTCACAGATGATAAAAAAACAGTTCAAGTTCAAGGGCATAGAAAGCAGACCTGATATACTTGGATAGCATTAGAGAATAATTGGAAACAACCTGAATCAAGAACTGCATTTGCTGACAATTCCAAAGACCTTAGTGTGAAGGTAAATCAGTAGCTCTTTAAAAGTTCAGAAATTGTAAGGCTATGGGAATGGTTTATCCTGCAAGACTTAGTTGCTCAGTCCATCTTATTTCCTGTACTTTAATTTAGCATTCTGGAGGAAGAAGGAAGGAAGAATCCAGCAATTTCTCCTCATTCACATGTGAAAAGTGGCATACAAATCATCGGTGTGTTTTTGCACTGCTACTTCCCAAGAACAATACCCCATTTTGAACCCCTTCCAAACTATAAATGACTGGATGTAGAGGAAAGCAGGAAGTTGAAGCCAAAATGTTATTTGGTTTGCTTGTTCCATTGTCATGAAAGTACTAATATAAGGGGACTAATTTGTAAAATATGAAAGATGCTCTGTTTGGTTATAACAATTTTAGAACTGCTTGTATGTGTTCTTACCAGATCCAATTGGTTTATAAGAATTTTATGAAAGGCTAGATCAGCAAAACACAGAAAAAAGATAAGTTCACACACAGACAAAAGGGCAGAATGCCCATAAGTAGAGATGATGTAAGTTATAGGTTGAGCATATTATGAGCAAATATCACCCAGGGCAACCAGAGGTCTCCTCCTGGAAGTTTACATATCTCAAATAGCAATGCAATATAAAATAAGCTCAGCTTTTTTCAATTAAATTGAATGCAGAGTGGCCATAAGGAAAGATAACTGGTTTCATGTGTAATAGTGGTGGACATTTATGTGTTCATCTAATACACAAGACTTCTGTGCTAATATTTTTCTATATTTCATTTAAATAATGATTTTGACACTTTTAAAACTGAGGTAACTGACAACTGATTATATGATGGCAGGGAGCATGACTAATTGTAATCTTGCAGAATTATGATTGTGTAAATACAATCCTGTAGATGTGAATGAAATAATAATACAAGAATTATAATATAACCTGTTGTTTAATATGGTGTGTGAACCTGCTCTGTATTTGTATTTTTCAAAGTATGAAAAACTGAGGTAATACATACATGATGTTAAACATAACTCTAATAACTGCTTTATTAATTGCTATTTTTTCATTAATTGTAACTCACTTTTTATTTTTGCTATCTGGCTATTAAAAATATTTTTTGACATGTTAAAATTTTGACTTTTGTTGTTAGAAAGCTATCACTCTCATCTTCTTTTGCTAATTTTAATTCTTTCCCTTTAATTATCCCCAAATACAATTCTATTTTTCATTTAAAATGACTAAATGTAATCTCTAATATTGCTCATCAGCCAGAAATGTCACTGACTTCCTGCTATGTTTAAGTAGTCTTACTGGCATCTAATAATTATAAGAACCATTAAATGAAACATATTTTCTGATGTTAAAATTTAAACTATGACTAGACTTTTCCAATTTCAAATATTTCTTGAAAAAGTATAAATGTAACTTTTATATTTTTGAAGTATCTTTGTAAGAAAGGTACCTGATATGCAAATTAAATTTAATGATATTGTTCAAAATTAGTAAAGAGGAATGACGTATTTGTGTAGCATGTTACTATGTTATTTATATATCTCCTAAAAGGCACATGATGATTTTAATTTTATGACATTCGATCATAACTAATGTTTAAAAATATATACAAATTTTATTGGTAATGAAAAAATATCACATTTCTAAGGAATTATGTAAAAACTCAAATTTCAATAGGAAAAGAAGTGATCCTTTTGCAAAAGCAAAGGTTGTTATATATTTTTGATTATTTTTCTTCATAATACTAGAAAATATCTCTATTTGTAATTTGTGCAATTAGATGTTTACTCTAAATATAATATTAATTTGGACTTTCATAAAATAACAATTTTTAAAAATAACCAAGCTTCATTCTGATTTATCACAGATTCTGAAGCAAGATTTGGAAAATCAAAACTTTGATCTTCCCATTGAAAGCATCTGTTGATATGTTTTTTTAAACATAGGTTGCTGTTATATTTCATTTATTTATTTCATTCATTTCATTTATTAGGTTTGTATGCCGCCCTATTCCCAAGAGACACAGGGCGGCTTACAATAAAAAGGGGGGGGATATAAAAATAAAATAAAAACAAACAATTTAAACAAACAATTTAAAATACTACAACAGCCGTAACCTCGAATGGGGCTGGATAGTTCAACAGCCCCAGGCCTGCTGGAACAGCCAGGTCTTAACTGCTTTGCGGAAGGCCGGAAGGATGGTAAGGGTTCGGATCTCCATGGGGAGATCATTCCAGAGGGCCGGAGCAGCCACAGAGAAGGCCCTCCCCTGAGGAGTCACCAGCCGACATTGGCCGGCAGATGGAATTCGGAGGAGGCCTAGTCTGTAGGATCTGATAGGTCTTTGGGAGGTGACTGGCAGGAGGCGGTCTTTCAAGTACCCAGGTCCGATACCATGTAGGGCTTTAAAAGTAACGACTAGCACCTTGAAGCGTGTCCGGAGATCAATGGGCAGCCAGTGCAGCTCGCGGAGGATAGGTGTAACGTGGGTGTACTGGGGTGCACCCACTATTGCTCGTGTGGCTGTGTTCTGGACAATCTGAAGTCTTTGAACGCTCTTCAAGGGCAGCCCCATGTAGAGCGCATTACAGTAGTCCAGTCTTGAGTTGACGAGGGCATGAGTGACTATCCAAAGGGCCTCCTGGTCCAGGTAGGGCCGCAATTGGTGCACCAGGCGAACCTGGGCAAAGGTCTCCCTAGTCACAGCCGACAGATGGTGTTCTAAAGTCAGCTGCGGATCCAGGAGGACTCCCAGATTGCGAGCCCTCTCTGAGGGGCGTATAATTTCACCCCCCAGGCTGAGAGATGGAATAGCTGGACCATCTTTGGGAGGGAGCATCAATAGCCACTCGGTCTTGTCGGGATTGAGTGCCAGCTTGTTCGTTCCCATCCAGACCCTGACAGCCTCCAGGCACTGGCACATCACTTCTACCGCTTCACTGAGTTGGCACGGGGCGGACAGATACAACTGTGTATCATCCGCATATTGATGATATTTAATCCCGTGCCGGCGTATGATCTCACCCAGCGGCTTCATGTAGATGTTGAATAGGAGGGGGGACAGGACTGAACCCTGCGGCACCCCATAATTGAGGGGCCCAGGGGTCGATCTCTGCCCTCCGACCAACACCGACTGCGACCTGTCCGAGAGGTAGGAGGAGAACCACCGAGTGCCTCCCACTCCCACCTCCCGCAACCGTCGCAGAAGGATACCATGGTCGATGGTATCGAAGGCCGCTGAGAGGTCAAGAAGCACAAGGATAGAAGAGTGACCCCCTATCCCTGGCTCGCCAGAGATCATCGATCAGCGCGACCAAAGCAGTTTCCATGATGTAACCAGGCCTGAAACCGGACTGAAAGGGATCCAGATAATCGGTTTCATCCAAGGACTGTCGGAGTTGAGAGGCCACCACTTTCTCAACAACCTTCCCAACAAAGGGGAGGTTGGAGACTGGACGATAGTTACTCAAGATGGCTGGATCCAGAGAAGGTTTCTTCAGGAGGGGTCTCACCACCGCATCCTTTAGGAGGTGCGGGAAGGACCCCTCCCGGAGAGAGGTGTTAACTATCATCTGGAGAGCACCAAGGACTCCACAGTTCAACCATAAGCTACATATATTCTCTTCTACTGGTACAATTCATTTCAGAAAATCATCAACTAGATTTACTTAATTTAATCATTTATTTTTTTGGTTCTGCTATTGAATTTTCCTTTGTAAAGCAAAGTTATAAATTTATTTAATTCTTATGAATATCTTTCAGATTTGCCACTTATTCATGTTTATCCTTTCTCTTTCTCCAAAAAAATGATCATTGTAGGTATGGATCTCTGTGAAGGAATACAATTTGACCAATATCAGAGAAATAGATTTTGGCAGATTAATGCTGATTTTTTGTTAATTTTTTAAAAAGTAAATTTAACTTTGTTGCTGTTTTTGAAAATAATGCCATTGTATGTGCCTCAGTAGGTGGCAGTACCTGGCTCTGTCTGAGCTCAGGAGCTAAGAAATGTCAGGGTTGTTTAGTACTTGGAGAAATTACTAGGAAATACCAGGATTATAGGTTAGACTGGAAAGGATCAAAAAGGATCCTTTTGCCAAGAAAACTGCATGGTTAATAAAGTCCTCAGGATTCAAGCATGACTCTAAGGAGAATTATCTTCTTCTAGTTTGTACTGGCAGGCAAATTTATGCTTCTCTGATGATAATCCCGGAACAAATATTTTGTAATCAGAATAGTTTTTAGGACTAAAAATAAAAATTTCCATACTAAACGCACATTGTTTGAAAATGCAACAAAGATTCAATGAACACTTTTTAGGGATTAAGTCAGCAGTTAGTGATTTGGTATTGAATACAGAATAGCTGTTGATCCTGATACTTTTCAACACTTGTACATTAAGAAGGGTATCCTGCCCGCTTTTTCAGTCTATTAATTCCTGGATCAACATCACAAAGAATGTCAGAGCAAAGTTCCTGTGAGACATAGATGTCAGGATCAAAAGTCAGATACATTTTCAAAACAGCAGGGAACGTTTCTTGTTAGATCCTAATCGTATCAATTACTGTAGTATCTATCATGTACCAGGTTCTGTATTTTCTTTTATGTTTCTGTTAATTTGCAGGCATATTGGAAAGGCATTATCAGGTTTGAGGGAAAATAGTAAATGGTGCTGACCTCGATTTTCTTTTTTGCTAGTTTTTCAGAGTATTTAACCATCAGCCAAATCATGTTACATTCTGAAATAATGTCTGCCAATTGTCCATATTAATTGCCATTACTTATTCAGTGCAAATTAAATCTTTCATGCTGCTAATGAGAAAATATTTCCACACACATTCAATTTGGATTCAGTCGGTCAAAATCAGAGTTATTTGGTAAATTCCCTTAAAGTTGTAACCATTTTATTAATACATAGAAATGGTTAATAGAAACATGCTGCTTATATTTAATGATTTTAATATATATAGATCTGCCTAATTATATGTAAAAGCAAAGAAGGCATGCAAATTGTCAAACAACCTATAGAATCAGTCCATAGGGAAAAAAAGAGAAAGTACAAACATATACATGTATACATATATACCTAAATATTGAAAAGATACCAATAACTCCATCATATCCAACCCCCTAAATTGTAAATCTGCTGTAATATATGGGACTGAATAAAGTTTACTAACAGATTCCTTATATAGAGTAGAATTGTTTTAATTGGCAATTATTTTGTTTTTAGGCATGTGCATTGTGCAACTTGTAAATGCTTTAATGCTCAAGTTAAACTTAAAGGTTTTTAGATTCTTCAGTTATTCCCCCTCCCCCCCAGTATTTATTCTGTGAATTGAAGAGATAATTCTCTTACTTAGGTAATTCAGATTGCATATATACAGTGGTGATTAAAAGTTTGTGAACTGTTTTGAATATTTCTACATATATATGACCTAAAGTGTGATCTGTTTTCCACATAAGTCCTAAAATTAGAACCCAGTTAATCAAATGAGTCAAAAGTATTATATTTGTTCATTTATTTATTTAAGAAAATTGTCCAAAGGAATAATAGATAGATGTTAATAGTAACAGAGCCACCTCACAAGTTCATCCATTCCCTGGGGTTTCCAGTCCTTCAAAAGCCCAGGGGTGATGAAGCTGACTTTATCTCTAGGGAGACAGGATTCCACAATGTGGACACCATAGCAGAAAAGGTCTGATACTTAGGAGCCACTGAATGTAGTTCCCAAGACAATGGAACCCATAATATACACATTGTGCTGGATCTGGTGGGACAGGCAGATGAAATTGGAAAGAGGTGGTCCTCAAATAATCCAGTCCCATGTCATGTAGGGCTGTAAAGGTCAACATCAACACCAATAGTAACAAAATGATAATCATTGCATCTTGTGCAGTAGAGGTGTAACATGCGCTATACCAGAAACATACATCACTGCTTGTGCAGCTGCATGTCAGACTCCCATATCCTGGATTGCAAAGAGTAGAATGCTGTTTCCATGTCCAAAGATTACAAGAGTAATCTAACTCTAACCTTGAGTGACTCCCCTCACTGCCAAAACCCTTGACTCTGCATCCCAGTTATAGGGTCCAATGTACATTCTGTATCTGCAGCTCCTAAGAGACAAATGCCATTCTTGAAAAACATAGCTAAACAATATATGAATCGGCTTTTTATATGTAGTATGAAATTTGACATTGGAAAAAAACACCCTCAAACAAAAAATAATACAGTTGCCTTAGTCTTGCAGTAACCAACTACCTACCCAGTCTCTTTGTCACATGTGCCTCTGCATCATTTCACACCACATGTTACAAATGCTGGAATATTTGATATCATCCACCAAAAGTTAATAAGGAGCTTGAAACTGAGACTGTGGACCTTCTACCTAAATTATACCACCTGTTTCTACACTTGGTCTCTGCAGTTGAGCCTTAGGAGGTGGCCAACGTAACTCTAGTTTTTAAGAAGGGTTCATAGGGAGATCAAGGAAATTATAGGCCTCTCAATTTCAGTTCCAGGGAAGATAGTCAAAACTTTTATTGAAAATAAAATTTCCAAATATATGGAGACACAACATGCTGAAGTATACCCAACATGAATTTACTAAGGAAAAGTCCTATGTAACTAATCTATCAAAGTTTCAAAAAGCCTTTGAAGAAAGTCCCTGATCAAAGACTAATTATATTATTAGTTCTGATTTCATTAGTTTGTATAATGAGATCAGAAGTTACATGGACTAATTATAAAAGAGATTTTGGAGTAATGCTAAACAGTTCAATGAAGGTATCAACACAATGTGCCATCTGCTGTTAATAAGGAGTCAACAACATGAGAAACAGTATTGAAAATAGAGATGACAATATTATCTTTTTTTTCCTCTTAAGCTGTGTCTGATTCTTGGCAACTGTCTAAACAAGTTGCTGGAGATTTCTTGGCAACTTATTTCAGAAATGGCCTCTTTCCTAGGGCTGAAAAAAAGTGACCGGCTCAAAGTCACCTAGCTGCTTTTATTCCTAAGGCAGCCCCAGAAACCAGTCTTCCATTTTCTAGCCTGTTGCTTTAACTACAACACAAACTGGGCCTCCAATATTATGATACCCTTGTATGAATTAATGTTGCGACCACCTTTGGAATATTATATGTAGTTTTGATTGTCACATCTCAAAAAGGACATTGTAAGAAGTAAGGAAGATGACCATGATAGGGATGCAGAACTGTTGCCTATGCTAAAGATCTTTTTAAGTCCAGAACTATGAAATCACTTTCAAGAACAGCTTAGGCAGACATTGCCCTATTTCACTAAACTGTAAGGAGGAGTGGGGGGGAGGAGGAGGAGGAGGCTGTACAGCGCAATCAAACTTGCTAAATTCTGTTATAGCCATTCTCGAAAAAGCAATTTTAGCTTTCCTGTAGCCTTAATTTCCTGGTCTGGTTGGCTTAGTAGGGCTGACAGATATAGTGGAGCTAGAGAAGATTCCCAGGATAGCAGCTAAGAGGCTGGAGTGGGTTCTCTACTGAAGAAAAATTGCAGCGTATGTGGCTTTTTAGTCTCAAAAGGACAAAATGAAAAGGTCATGACCGAGCTGTCCAAAATCTTAATTAGCAATTTGCTTCTAGTTTCAGATGACTTCTACATCAAGGATGCTGTATAGCTTTACACCTGTTTGCTTCAATATTGTTAAATATGCTATCACCCTTTTAGCTGCTTAATTTATAAACACTAATATGATCTGTAGAACAGGTCTCCAAATCATAGTCC